>NC_057695.1:3049017-3051517 GCF_014466175.1 Vespula pensylvanica
AAGAAAAGCTAATTAGACTTGTTCCACGTATGTATCCTAATTAACTATACTTAATTTATTACCTTCAATTAGTTATGATAAGGAATAACGCCATAATAATTTCGATAAGGTCGAAAAACATGCAAAATAACAGTGTTAGATAAGTGTTCGATAACTCTTCGATAACATTCCGTAGTAAATATATACATCTTTTAATTATTGCGAAATAATTATTTTTCAAAAAGACGAAACGATAAGAAACAGCGAGATCGAAAGGGTAACGATTTCAATAATTTTCCAAGTTAAAAGTATGCACGTGGCATATTAATTAATTAATCCAAATCAATCGAGCCAACATAGCCAACCTTCTTTAACTCCTAGCACCACTCTAAAAGCAGACACGGAACGATGCGCTTTTGAAGAAAATAGAAGATCTAGTGAAAAGCGCATTTCTCAAGGATTTCGCGAGCACAACGCGAAACATTGGACTTTGATTAGCTTCTTTACGGATTAAGACGCTTAGCCACGTTGTTGAGAGAACACCGCCGATTTAGGAGGCATAATTAACGAAATTAATTATCCCCGGAGGCGAAACTAATTTTGCACAACACCCTAGCCGCCCGCTCTGCTGGCGTCGGTCCCTTAATCGCGAAAAACCGTGAAATTTAATTAAATTTAGGAAGGCGAAAGTGAACGGAGTAGGGAAGGATGAAAGAGCGAACGAAGGGAAAGGACGCGCGGTGGTCGATGCTAATAACGTTCTTGTCGTGCCGTAAAGGTATTAAACCGCTGATATAACGATATTTTACATTATTACGCGAATCCATAGAGATCGATCTATGCGATATACATGCATACACTGTCATTATTAAGTTATTGGATAAGTTGACACTTCGTGTCGATCTGCAATATGAAGTGAATCAATAATCACTGTCGTTCAAGATAAACGTATTAGCAATTATCATGATTAAAGATAGAAAATATGATTGAAATCATGAAGAAAGATATCTGCAAATTATTTTTTACCTATGACCGCTGAAATTGTCCTACTAAATACGGATATCTTGCTTCTGCACTTTATAACTGTGCGCTCGCCGTCGGTAATATCTTAGTTCAGTACTTATTCTTAGCACGTATTTGCAATTTTCTTTAAACATTAATTTAACGTCTTGATGGTGGAGTAAATTTTCCGAAAAAATTTGTCATACGTTCGGAACGGAAATTATATCGCATCGATTTCTGCTTACATGCTATATCTATGTTACATCGATTTATATCATTGCAAAAAACAGCAGTTAGGGCTTTCGCTTCGCACCTCCTCTTTGGTATAGAAATAGAAACATATGCATAAACATACACATGGATTCTCTTTTACGAGCAAGTATGCTCGCGCGAGCACGCGCACATACAACATCTCTCGCAGAGAGAGAGATACATGTTGCGCGTCATAAGATTGGACTTCCACGAAGCTGCGTTTCCTAATTAATTAAAGTAATTAAGGCCCGGCCGAGTTATTGCTCGGGCGTCCGTACGATGGCGCATCACGGTCATATTATATAAACCTCGTAACGAAGGTGAAACAGTCTTCGAGTGTACGTATACTTGTGTTTGTTGGTGAACTACTCTCGAAAGAGATGAAAAGAGGGGCGAAGAGAAGAGCGTTCTTGCGTAAGTATTCTTTTTTTATTACTTTTTTCGTTTTTCTCAGTTTTTTATCTTTGTCTGCTCGTTATCAAAGAAGAATGATGATACTTATGTCAAGTCATTAAAATTATTATCTATAAAATGGACATATAAAAGTATTTAGCTCATATTTAAAAAGATATTTTCTCTCATGTCGTTTATGTATCGTTCATATATTCCGATATGCACGAGAGTACTTGGCAATTCGTTCATGCTAAACAAAATTTTAAAACGTATGAACATTATTTACACGCCGTTAGGCACGCTAATACACGCCGCATAGCTCAATGATAGCCCTCTAAACATTCATGAAAATTCTTCATTCACGTGCGTATTTTTTAATCTCCACTTCAACGAAAAGCAGCAAACAGGGGGAGGACGTTGGTAACATTGCCAAGCTATCCACGCTCGTTTCTACTCTTACTCCCTTTCTCTCCATCTCTCTCTATTTCTCTTTCTCTCTTTCCATTTTTTTTTTAAATATTTCTACATTATTATATCCGCTTTTCATTTGTTTTGCCGGAGCAGACCCGCTTAGGCAGATACACGTTCACTCGAGTCGAGTGGGTTTAACAGTTCGGATGGGGAAACAGAGCACAATGTATATAGATATATGAGTAGACGGAATAGCGGAGGGGATAGGGTGAGAGTGTATAGGGAGGAATGGGAAGGAAAGAAGTTACGAGATACACGTACGCGCTCGCACATATATACACAGATGCATACCATATACACACGCTCTTATATATATATATATATATATATATATATATATATATATACTGGTGGTACGTTCAATATTTGAGAGGATTTAAATTCGGACGTTGGACGTCCGGAC
>NC_057695.1:3054017-3077211 GCF_014466175.1 Vespula pensylvanica
ACCCTCTCTCTTCCTCTCTCTCTCACTTTCTACCTCCCTTTCTCCTTGGTATTTGTGATTTTTTGCAGCCAAAATTACGCAACGATCGTAAATTCGTGACCCCACGCCAGATATCTTCTAGCGTTAACGCCCTCAGCGTACAATTTCGATTTCGATCGTGATCGGCGTTTTAGTTCGCGGTTTTCTGTTCTAGTATGGGGAAAGGGAGATAGGAAATAATTGAGTGAAAGCAAAGAAGATTTACATAGCAGAAACTTAGGTAATTTATCCTTTTGGATTTTTCGATGATCATGATATTACAGCTATTAATTTTTTGGACTTTACAATAACAGGTAATTCCGACTGGTGCATTTAAGAAATCGAAAATGATCAATACATGTATGACTTTTTCAAATCCTAAAAAGACTTCCTTCGAATTATGTCGATCAAATCTTGTTTTCATTGGTTTGAAATCAGTTACAATATTTTTTCTCCGTCGATCGTGATTCCTTTGTAATTTATTCGCATTACGAGTAAATTACGTAGTTACGTTGGTGTGGTACCGATCAACCAATTAAACTCTTCCGTTACCACATGGTGCTCTCGATAAATCACGCGGTTCTCACAGTACAGTCGTTGCAAGCGAAAGGATTACTCGGCTTCATACACGTGTGATTGTGTGTCTGTACGCAAGTACACGTACATATATGTACTTATACATATATTTCCTCCAAAGTAATTGCCTTGGCTTACGTACGCTTTGTTAAAATATATCACATAATGTTTGAGTCAATCTGTACTACGTTATTCAAGTATCCGAGTAATCCGTCTTCAGTCCTCCAATTTTTAACAAATTGATTGTATTTCAATATCATTAAATTTTTATGATTCTATTCTCCAAGAAAAATATAATTTCATAAATCATCAGAATATATACATTTGGGAATTAATAATAAAACCCGAGTTGGCAGGTATGAGAAGAAAGGTAATAACATTACTAATATTGTGGTCGACTAAGGGCTCGTTAAATCCTGAGAAACTTACTTTGAAGCATTTTCGGAAACTCCAGAGTACTTATGAGACCAGAGGATAACCGAGAGTGGGGGGTAGGGTGCTCGCTCGTGGGAATACGATTACGATCGTTATAGTCGTATATTAGCATAGACGAAAAACAGACTCGTAAAACGGCGCGCCAACACTACTACCACTTCTGTTTCCATGGAAATCGTACGTTGCGTGCTTCTGACACTTCCGGTCGAATCGTTTTCGGCAAAAAAAAAAATAGGGAAACGATATTTACTTTATAGGTGCCACAAACAACGGAATCATACGTTTCGTTTATTTTCGAATTTGTATGTAGTAAAATTGCAGCTAAATGCTTATTTTGGAACAAGAGAACTGCATTGAATTATAATTCCTGACTTTTCAAAGAGAGCGATCAGAAAATTTTTATCATTAGCCAAAATTAAAATATAGTATACAAATTTTGATCTCTAATTTGATATCTTTTTCGAATATATTTCAACGGAGATCATACGATCAAACTCATTACAATTGCGAGTTAAATTTAATAGTTCAAGAAATTTCTTTTCCACTAAACAATACATAAAACTCAAACGATCACTCATGAAAAGTTCCATAGCAATTTCGACCGCACTCTTAACAAGCGTAGAAACAAGCTTAGCTATCGTTCACCCTCGCAATTATTCGCCGAAGTATCCTGTATTAACGAGCGAAGGTCTTCACGACTTATTAACGAGGGAGAAAGGGTAAAGAGGGTCGCGACGAGAGAATAATAAGTAAGGAATTTATTCAAAGCATGGAGTGAAGCGGTCAATGTCGAAGGAAAGCCGCATGAGATACAATTAAAAATTTATAAACTTTATATCTTTACCATCATTTATCATAATATGTAATTCAACATATTACGTGTATTTGATGACATACAAGTATGTGAAGATTGATTGGATCATGACTGATTTTACTCGATCAAACTTTAGTCACGGATAAACAACAATAAATTAAGTGTTAAACAAGAATCCAAGCAGATGACCATTCTTCGACCCTCTACGACCACAAAATGCAGAGGGGGTGGTAGTCTCCTAAATAAATCGACGATCGACCTTTAACCCGCTGTCGCCTTCCGATAATTTAGCTGTATCTCCCAACTCGGAGGGATTTCGGCTCCCCTCGTAGGTGTATGATGCCTTAGTTGGTAGTAGTGTTGGTATTGGTGGTGGTCGTAGTGGAAAGTGGGTGGGGTGAACGGAAGTCAAAAAATCGTCCCCACAAATCACAGCACACAATAGACCCGATTGTGTACGCTACTGCTGCGTTCTCGTCGTTGTAACCACCCCTCCCTTTCCTCCTAACTAACTACCCTCTCGTACACCCGTCCATCTCCACCGTTCCCCTCACTCTCATCCTTTTTATCTCTGGTTCTGTCGGTAAGGCAACAAAAATTAACACAGCTACTGTGCAATTTCACGTATGCAATACTAATGTACAAAAACTTAAGAAACTAATAACTTAAGAATGGATGCAGCAGTCGTCATTTCTTTAATAATTACTAACGCAATACGGATGTATATGAAATAACTTGAAAAAATATAAATACAATAAATATGAATAATATGAAATGAAATATCTATTACAACTATACCGTTTGTTTTTACTATCAGTACTATTCTTGCTACTACCATTACTGTCATTGTTATTATCGAATTACTAAACAGCATTCGCTTATATCTTTCTGATCACACTGGGCTATTTGCCCAAGGCAATAAACTTTACCTTCTATCTCTATCTATTTCTCTCTGTCTCGTTCATTCTACAAGCAGAGCATTGGATGCTGGGAGGAAAGAGGTAGGCGAGTAAGGGTTGGCGAGGAGGGTGGTGGCGTCAACGGGGTGTGACTCGCAAAAGGAGGAAATCTATTGCCGGAAGTGAGTATATTCAAGCGGCAGTCTGCGGTGCGTGTATGGAAATTCGAGACCGCCCTACCACGAAAGGGTCCTTCCCGAAACCCAAGGGAAGCCGCACGCGACGACGATTTGCTCGAAGAAGAAAAAAAACGGAAAGACTGCAGAAGAAAAAGAAAAAGAAGATAGGTAGGTTTGGAATGGAAAGAGAAAACGAGCGCTGCTGTGCTCGGCGATTTGTAGCGGAACGCCGTTGTGTTCCATCCCTGATTGTGCTTTTGCCAACGATTGATTTGTAGCGGATAAACGGAATTAGAAATTGAGACACGATCATCCTGCCTTTATTTTTTTGCTTACTACCTTTTTCTATTTGGGGTAGTTTCTTAAATCGGGGTTGAGAAAATGTTCATTGTGATTAATTATTTGCATACATTTCGTTGTTATAGATTTTCGGCTGTCGTCGAAAATAAGAAATGTAAAAAGGTCGACGTTGGAACAAACAAAAAGATACAATTTTCAGAAAGCAAAAACGTCGAAGCGAATGATACGTGGTACTGCGTGCGAAAAAACACGTCGGCCAAGTCCCACGGCTCCTTGGATCGCAGTCTAATAATCGCGAGAGATACAGTGCTCATGCGAGGTAATTCCAATCAGAAATTAAGTCGAGGCCTATCGGAGATCGCAAGATGGATCGTGTCTCTCCCCCTCTCTCTCTTTTCTTCAACAAAGAACAAGAAGAAGCGTTGCGGAGGTGAAGGAGGTAGACGATATGAAAGGAGGAGAGGGAGAAAGGATGGGGAAGGAGTATGGTGGCAGGATGCTGTGCTCTTGTCTGATTCATATAATGAAATGTCTGCGAGTTGATGAGCTCGGAGGCCCGGTAAGTATAGCGTTGAGTCCTGGCCCGTGACCCTCGTCCTGTAAGAAGAAAAAGAGCCGAGGGCAAGAAAGGAATACGAAGGGGATGGAGAGAGAAAGATAAAGAGAGGAAGAGAAAGAGAGGGAGAGAAAGAGAAAAGCAGAAGAGAAGAGAATCGAATACATCACGTCGCGTACGAGATTCATCTCATAGTTCTCACCTAACAATAAGTACTTAGTATTTCACGAATGTCTCGTTAATGCGATACTTGTCCGTTCTTCGCATGATATTACAGACATTTATAAATATTCTCCATAGATGAAATTATGCTATATTGTTTCAACATAATAATCATAAAATTGATAAAATTGTAGTGGTTCATATCTTTATGCTATTTACTATAAATATTGCTTTATAAATCAGCAAAAACAATCTTTTCTATATTTTAGGTAAAGTTGTACAAAACAAAAAAGAAAACAAAAACGGTTTGCTTCGGTACTTTTCCTAACCATTGTACAACAACGGAAAATGGGAACGGAGAAAAAGGAAGAGCTCGATATTGGAAAGCCTTTAGACATCAGCGTGCACCAAAAGCAGTGCTTCTTTAAAAATTGAAATCGAAGATGCGCACACGAGATACGCTATCAAAAAGGACTTAAAAGGAGAAACAAATCGATGTAGACGATCGATTAACGGCTTTGGCACAAGCATTATGTGTTGTGTGGTGTGTGTATGTTGTGTTTCTATGTGTCTGTGTGTGTAAGAGAGAGAGAGAGAGAGAGAGAGAGAGAGAGAGAGAGAGAGAGAGAGAAGATGGAACGAGTATGCGCGAACCTGTGGAGCTCGTACGCATCTAGGTTAATGTACATACGCGTGATTGCACGTTGTGCACCACGTCGTAGGTAGGTGCACGTGTAATCAGTGCTAATGCGTCCCTAATGGTGACTAAATACCAAATCATAGTTTGATGTGCTCCCATCAACGATGGTCCATCAGCGGAGTGTTATGCGCCGACAAACAAAATCAAACCGATCGTCGTCGTGTCCGCTTGCCTAATAACAAAAATTATATATCATTTTGCCCCTCATGCAATTACCCCACCATCGACCGCGATAATTATCGCATATAATAATTAAGAGCGAAACGCCTTTGCAAGCTGCGCACTATCAACGAAAGGCTTCCCATCTCTTTCTCTCTCTCCTTCTCCCCCTCCCTAGCCTAATAACGTTTTAACAAGCAACGCGCGAACTTAGAAAGAGGTTCTTCGTTTGAGAGAACAAGCTTGTCAAAGTAGTCCAGAAATAACGATTGGCAAATCAATTAGTTTAGGTAGAAATTAGTGATGCGAAGAGACCGGCGAGAGAGAGAGAGAGAGAGAGGAGAGGAGGAGATGCTGTTTACATCAAGAGTTTGATATTTACGTCGGGAATACTCTTTGATATAAGTATCGGTTGAAGAAGAAATTAATGTATGTAATTTGAATAATTCTAACTATCATTTAAAGAAAACAAAAAATCAATAATATATCAGTCAAGAGTAATACAGAAAATATATAGAAATATATGAGGGTAATAGCATATAAAGGAATATTGGTATGTAATTGTGTGTTAAAGTGCTAATATCAAATCAAACGAACATGATCACATAGCTATTTCTCTGACAGATAATCGATAACTCAATCGAGATAACGAACGATTTGCAGCTAGTAATAGGGTGTAGACAACATTGAACGTCTATAGAGTTATTTTGGCAAATGTTATAACTAATAATCACATTATTATGCCAATGAGAAATTGTAAATTTCATTGATATAAATAAGAAAAAATTCTTATATATGTATGCGTATATATGTATATATATATATATGTATATTATATATATACATATATATATATTTCTTATGTAGAAGGTAACTTCTGTTACATAGGAAGGGGTATTATTAGACTCATAGCTTACGGAATCTACCCACGCACGCGCGTCCCATACTATTTACATTCAGTCGTGCGTATCTACGCGTTAGGACGTGTACACGAAGACATGCTCTCTCGCCTCAAAACGAGAATGTATGAGCCCACGATATTAAGCCATAACCGTGATATTCATCGAATAAGTCTGTGGATGCTCACCAAACTTAATGTTCTTTACATTCTCCTACTTTATTATCAAAAGATACGATCGGCAGATGTTGTTTACATATTTCGCAGCAATGATCTTAATACATCAAGTTCTAATGCACCATCAATGAATTAAAAGTTGATGACACAAAAAAATTACACAATAAATAATTACATTGTTATTTGATTTTTTTTTTTTACTATAAAGATGTTTTATGAAAAGATAGATATTAATAAAAAAAAAATGTAGAAAAGAAAAGAAATCAAATTAAAAAAATTTAAATCAACGTTTCATCTTTACAATCATTCATGTATTAAAATATAGATGGACAAATTTATATATTTTTTATTTGTTACTACTTTTGTCGTGTTAAAATGGATATATAACTTTTAAAAATATATAGCTACTATATATCTGCAATCGTATTAATTTAAAATCAAAGTTAATTATTATTTTTTTCTACAGATAACGAATAGCAAAAGCATATCGAAGGCCACGGTAGATTCTTGGACGATGTTATTAAACGTAAGGCCGATGGGTCGTCGTCCCGGGAGACGTATCGTTCCAATACCGCGTTAACGAGTTCTAATGGGAGTTGGGAACGATAATCGTCGCCTCGGAGCGAGTCAAAGTTTTCTTTCTAATTAAGAAACAAATAACCGGAGTTCACGCTTGGCCCGCTTTCGGGACAGCTTCGTTAATAAACGCGGCCCGGTTATTAAACCAGAAAATTAACGTCTGCCTCGTACGAAGAGAAATAGAAAGGAGAGAAAAGGAGCGAGAGGAAAGTGAGCTCGCGAAGATGGCGGATCGGTGATGGTGGAGGTGATCGCAGTAAAGAAAGAGGGGGAAAGTTCGCAGGAAGAGAGACGTCGTCGTCGTTGTCGACCGATTCGTCTATTCATAAGAGATTTTTATTCTTCGAGGTAGATAATCTTTTGAACGCTGTCGACGACGATGATGGCGATCTTAGAAAAAGAAAAAAAATTTCATACGATCGCACTCATCAGACCATTCGATTTTCTCTCTTATTACTTCCTCCTCAAACAAATACGAAAAAACCGACAATGGAAGGCAAAATTAAAACACTCGATCTCACACATACGAAAGCTGTCTGTTATTGCATCTGAGGAAAAAGTACTTTTTAAATATAATGAAGTATGATGAATGAGAAACGTCAACTTTTAGATGGAGATAATTAAAAGTAAATAATAATTTTCAGTAGAAATTCTTAATTTAGTAGCGCGCGCGAGCGAGGGGACAGTAATTTCTTTAAGGATATTTCCAATTGTGTGACGGCGTTAAGCGTTAGCAAAGTAAAAGAGACGTTCCTGCGCCGTAGTCGTTTACGACCACGGAGTTGGTTAGGTTAGGATAAGGCACGTTCTCTGTAATTACGTTGGATGTGATAATTATGAGGATACCGGGCACTTGTCACAGTGTAACGAGCTTTCTTTTAACCGTGCGCTATCCTGCAACCTCGTCCTTCTTCTTTTGCATCCAGAAACGTAAGCAGTTTGCTTAACAAACCAGCAAACTGATACGCTTTATCCAACGTCTCCTCACAAATTAATCTCACCGCATTTTCTTGTAACATAATTATAATATAAGGTTAATGAAACAGTGTCCATTGTTTTTGTACGTGTATTCTTAGTTCATAGAATATTTTTATACGCGGACTTTGTAGTAAAAATAAATTTTTTTCAGATCCCCGGTTTACGAGGATTGTATAACAAAGGGTGGAACTTCTAGTATTTTTCTTTAAACAATGCAATGATATATATATATATATATATATATCATTAAATCGATTTATTTTTAATTAAAAATTTCCACTAAAATATTATCTACTCATAGGGAATTAAAAAGATAGCATGGCCTTGTAGAGAAATCTCTCATGATATACATCTACTTTAACACCGAAATATATAACTATTGAAAATCAATTATTTTCAAAATAAACGTGCACTAAACACTAACAATCTTCAAAATAACTAACAATAGGGAAGAGTGAAAGGATCCGATCTTAAGTTCTGAGAAAAGAGAAAATAACGAAGTAGTGAAAATGAAGAGAAACAAAGAAAACAGAAAAAAAGTAAACAGCAAAGGAAAGAGTGTCGTTCGTGGCATCCTTCTTCCTGGAAGCGTCTCACGAGCCGCTCGCAAATAAACCGATCGTAAACCGTACTCGATTCGAGTTTGTCGGTACATAACGCGAGTACTTCCCGTGCCGTATGCATGCGACCGCGTCGCTGCGCATAGTTTGTGAGTGCGAATAAGAGCAAAGAAGAAGGATGAGAGAGAGAGAGAGAGAGAGAGAGAGAGAGAGAGAGAGAGAGAGAGAGAGAGAGAGAGAGAGAGGAAGCCATAGAAAAAAGTGAGAAAAGCGTGCTGGGGTCGTCTTTTTACGAGCAGTGTGGCGAATGTGATCACGTACAGCACGTATATATATATATATATATATATATATATATATATATATATATATACATGTACATATACATACATGTAATATGAGCCAATAACTAATCCAAGATAATTTGTTGTATACTTATTTAAAGAAAAATATTTCTAAATCATATATGAGAATTTTATTATATGCTCATTAATCAAGAACGGTGTACATCAGCAGATAGTTGCTTTTATAACATAAAAAGAATGTGTGTAATTCTTTATTAATGCGTTCACACGAAGTAGTTTACCTCGCCGAGAATGCATATACCTACATATATTTGGGATAGCGTTAATAGATTTATCTCTACTACTGCGACATATTATTTCTCCGAGTAGTGATGGAGATCGTGGTCTGTAAGCACCACCGCGGACGACTTTAATATCCCTATGTGCACTTTTTTTTATTAGCGTTACGGCGCTATGAATAAAAGCCACCGGAAGAGCCAGCGAAGGGTGGGAAGGCGTTTCTTTCTCCGACACCATAGTTCTCGGATAGACGTTCCACGACGAACGATGAAAGAGAAAGAAAGACAGAGAGTGAGGGAAGAAGAGAAGGGAGGAAGCTTTTACGACTACTCTTGGAAGAGTATGGGTCCTGCGGTTACTTCTTTTTCATAGGAGGTAAGGACAATCGAGGTGTGAGATACAAAGATAGCGTCTCTGTCCGGTATTCTAAAGTAGGTATGAAGCATAAATTAAGGTTTAAATTTCATTTTTTCGTAAAATGCTTAATTTAACGTTATTCTGGAGACAACAGCTTAGCAACATTCAACTTCATTAGTTTTTCTCGCGAATGATGAATAACCTGACAATGTATCGACGACTCTGCGAAACATATAATTCTGGAACTTCACCTAACACCCGAGAAACCATTAATTTTCTTCTTCGGGAAAAATAATCGATTAAGAAAAATCCACGGTAGGAGAGCCGACCAATCCTATCGGCGAACCCCCCAAAATTCGTTGATCCTACATAAAGGTAGTTACTTTGCACGGCACATTTCCTTCGCTTTTCATACCTTCCTTCGCGACCATAAAATATCGCTTAGCGTTTCATAGTTCTCTCGAACATCGATAACCAACGAGCGATCAAAAAATTTTACATCTAGCTTGAATGGAAAAAACAACTCCGAGGAATGAGAACCTTCGTCAGAGTTTTGCCCGCGTTTTTCCATTCTTCTCATGTAATTAACAATGTAATTAATATGCATACAAATGCTATACCATTAACATTCATTTACGCTTTAGTTGTGAAAAAGAAGTTGGACGAAGAACACACACAGCGAATTTCATATTTATGATTTCTACTTCAACATCATCTCATTGTTTCATTTTCGACATTACAAACAACTCAGTTTTAATATTTCTTTTTTCTATCCCTTAATGCGAGTCGTCCGATTGAAAAAAGTTACTTCGGAGTTAAAATTTCAGTGGAGTATCGAATAACTTACTTAAAAAATCTACATTACAAATTATCTTGAAATTATCAATTCACAAATTGAAAGATTCGAGATTTATGTCGATTTGCCATGTAAAAAAACAAAACTAGCATATTTTCTGTGACGAACCGCGGTATTTCGCGTGAACACCGTTCTTGACTTGTTCGTCCGGTTTTCGCTCAGTTTTCGTACTTACGAGAACGTTTAAGGGGTACCTCCTTTGCGATCACATATAAACCGTACGTCGGATGTAGCGCGTAGCATCGGAGCAAGAGCTCGTTTACTAATTATTAATAAACTAATTGCGGCTTCCGTTCGGGGCACGCCTTTCTCGCGTAAATCAAGACGTGCCGTCGCGATGAACACCGGGCTCCCTTTAAGCTCCAGTCTCTCTCTCTTACACTCTCTCTCTCTCTCTCTCTCTCTCTCTCTCTCTCTGTCTCTCTTTCGCATGAACTGCTCTTTACACGCCATGTGTGAAATATTTATACGCGTGCCTCTGCAGACCGGATTTCGTTGCTAAAACGATGAGATAATAAAATGATTTGTAAAGATACACTCATGATTAAAGTAATCGATAGAAAAAAAGGACAAATATTACATATAAATATATATGTTTTCATAGGGTGAGAGTAGTTTCATAAAAAGAAATATAAAGAATATCATTTTAATGATAGCACGAACTAGATTGTTTTAATTTGCCGTGTATCACAGGTTCTTGATAGATCGTAAAGTCAATAATTTTCTATAGTCGTTCTCTCCTCTATAACTCAGGAACATAAACGGGCGATCATAATAAGCCACGTTGAGTCGATGATTTATCGTTCGACCAATACGTATATCTACTTCTAACGTTATAAACGGCTGTGCAATTACAGTTATATCGAACTCAAGACTGGTTTCCACTCCTTAAGCATTGCTCGCATTGAAACATCATTTATTTTATTAATTATATCCAAAAGCAACAAATAGAACTAATATACGGATTTGAACTAGAATACATGCTGATTTTTCCGTAGGATTGCTTTTTACATATGAAAAGAGAAATCAGATACTCCAATTTCAAAAGAACAAGAACGCGTATAGCATTTTTACCGCTGGGATTCTCAAAAGATAACGAAGAAAGGGGATCATAGACCAGTAGTATGGTAAAAGAGTACAGGAGGTATCCATGGCGAAAAACACAGACCTGACATCACGTACCACGTGATATTAGTTCATATATCGCGAGTAAACATGCAGCGACGCATAGAGAGTGTAAAAGTGTAGCTGTGGTCTCGTACGGCTTAGGAAGAAGCGAGTGAAAGAGAGAGAAAGAGAGAGAGAGAGAGAGAGAGAGAGAGAGAGAAAGAGAGTTAGGGAGAGGGAGAAAAACAGAGAAAGAGAGAGAGAAAGAGATAGTTAGAGAGGGAGCAAAACAGAGAGAGAGAGAGAGAGAGAGAGTGAGTGAGAAGGGAGGAAGGGCACGTATTTGATGTAAACTATAAAAGCAACCCCTTCTTCGTGCCACTTGCTACCCCTTGTCCCACCTTGTCTTTCTCTCTCTTTCTCTCTTTCTCTCTTTCTTTCTCTTTCTATTCTTTGGTAACCTGCTCGCTCGCGTAGCATATTGAATCTTATGAATCCACAGGCCGTGCGGTTGGGGCCACCTTTGCAAAGAAAAATTTAATTTCCCACGATTTCAGGCTTTACGCTGTTATGGGCAGCTATGATTGCTATGATCAAGCTACGATCCATCTGCTCGTCGAACAGAGGGAATAAATGACGTGATATATAATTAGAAATATATGTATTTTGCTTTATATCGATTTCGTCGTTACTAAGTTTCTATGAAAGAAATTTTTCATTTGTTATAATTTTCTTTCAAATCAATTTCACAAACAAAATTTGTATTGATACAGATTATATTTCTCGTACGTAGTACTACAAATAATCGTTAGTAAATATTCGGGGATTATGTTTTACAATGTTTTAATAATATCATGCTCATGCATAATGAACATATATAACAAGCAGCAAAAATAGTTAATTGCTTAAACCTTTTTACCTCTACGATACGAAATGAGAATAACGCTGTAGCTACGTATTCGAGCCAACGAATCAAAACAACGGCTATGTTTCGAAAGAGCGAGAAAGGAAGAAAAGAAGAAAAGTAGAAAAAGAAAACTACGTAGTTAATCCTGCCTTTCAATCGTACCGGAAGACCGAAAACGCACGCACCGTACTTTTCCGTTCACTTTTTGAATTCCCGATCCTTCACCCTAGTCCTGTTCTTTTTTTTCTTCTCTCTTTTCGATTCCACGTAATGCGGAGGCTGTTTCATGCCGCCAGAAAAAGGCACCCTCTCTTTCTCTCTCTCTCTCTCTCTCTCTCTCTCTCTCTCTCGTTCTCTCTCTCTCAACCTGGCGCATTGGTTACAGCGGAAATAATGTCGGTGCACTTTGAAAGTCGGTGAGAGAGCGGAGAAGAGAAGCTTCGGAGGATAACAGGAAAGTGGTGAGACGCAAGGGTGGTTTCGAAGGGTGGTGCTCGGAGAAGGAGAAGGGTTGGAAAACGAAGAGAGAAATCGACAGGAAGAAGAGAGAAAGAGAAAGGATGCTGGAGGAAGGGATTCGAGGTTGAGGGTGGAAAGATGGCTGGGGGTTGGAGGGAGGTAGAAACGGGGGCGAGAATATTGGTTGACTTGTAATACCGAGAGTGGAGGAGGCAGGGACCCGGCGAATATTAAATATATTATTACATTCATTCTCATTTCCCTTTTAGCTACGGCATACTTGCTTGTTCCCTTCATTCTAGCGATAACTTCGAGCTGGCTTTGAACGCAAACAAGTAAGTGGTTATAAATACATGTAGATATTCATTTCATATTTCCTAAATATGTAAATTCTATAAATAGTTAAACAAGTAAGCGCAATAAGGTTCATCGATATTCTTTGTGCATAAAACAACAATGTATAAACAAAAACACTGCAGTATTTTGTTTGGAATATTAAAAACAAGATATATGAACGAATTAAAAAATAGTTCAACAAATTTATCGTCATCTGTGTGTATATATATATATGTGTGCGTGTGTGTGTCACTCGAAAATTTCTCATTACTCTCTGTCTCTTTCTTTTTCTCTTCTAATGGTTCCTCATTATAGATAGGAACCACGGCTAAGAGAGATGGAGTGAGAGAGAGAGAGAGAGAGAGAGAGAGAGAGAGAGAGAGAGAGAGAGAGAGAGGTATAAAGCATCGTGGAATGTGTGTACGATGCAAACACATAATCGAGGATATTAAACGTAATTAGCTACTCCTGTAAGCATGCGCTATAGATACATCGAACAGGAATATGTATCGATATATCGATCGATGGTTACGCGTTCATAGACGACGAGCTGGACTGAATGTGTATCGAAGGCCTTTCCATTAGCGTACCAACTCTCTATCGTTTCACCCCAACCCTCTCAGCTCACCCCACTCTTTTATCTTTACCCGTCTCCCAGAGTCTCTGATTTCTCTCGTGGGAAATACATCCTCTCGTTTCTAATTATTTTGCCTCTTCCACCAATGATCCATTTCTCCATAAGTCTCAAACATCGCTCACCTTACACCTGAAATAAAATAAACACATTTACAAATGCTTTTCTTTTCTCTTGTTAAATATAATTTATTCTTTATTTAACGAATCTTATTAAACTTTCAAAATCATATAAGATTTCTAAGGATGAAAATGGAAGCTTAAACATAACGTTTTTTTAGAAACGACGTAATTATTTTCAATGACGTTTTAAAAAACGGTGTCATTCAGTTCTAAACGTTGAATAATAACAGACATTCAACTACCATACCAGGAATGGATACTTTCGGTTACAAGAGCGTTGCCACTCGAGATATTCGGACTACCATTTTGCATGTGTGTATGTGCTCTAAGTGCGAACGCGTAAGATGTATACTCCCACATCAACTGGACGGTGTTTTACAACGGAACGTAATACGACTTGTGAGAATCACAAAACACGTGGGCGTACAAAGATGTCTCTCTTTTGGTACCTTGTATGGACGTCAATGGCGTAACTTTAAAAGTCCGATTTCTTTTTCTTTCTTACTTGGTTTTTCTATTCTCCTATTGTGGAAATTAAAGGTTTAAGATGATTTGAAAACAAAATGATTATCTTTACAAATCGTTTGACGATTTTTGTAACTAATTCGATACCAGCAAATTAATGCATTAAATAGATATTAAATATTTTACAAGAAATTATGAGATTTTTTTTTACAGTATCACAATTTTTTAAAGATTGAAAATAATATCAAACTTGCAGAACTTCGTCAGCTTACAAAGTTTCAAATCTTTTTGTCTTCTTTCTTAACGATACATTAATAACAATTTCATATAAGGTTTCAAGAAGAAAAGAAGTAAATTGATAGCTACGCTAGTGGAACTCGTACAATCTACGTATTTCTGCCCACGCGTTCTCATCGTCCGATCGATGGAAATCGATACGATCTCGTTAGGTATCTCACGAACCGTTCTCGAAAGCGATCTGGATGATCCAGAGACATCGATGACCTCTCCATCTCTCGATGTGTTGGATTCATTTTATACGTATATATGTACATATATTGCATACATACATACATACATACATACATACATACATACATACATATATATACATATATATATATATATATATATATATATATATAGGCCGTATATTTGTATAATACTATTTTTTTGTATAATTTTTGTAAAACAAAAATTTCTAATTTTGACAATAATCATATTGTTTCTTTATCGATAATTATTTAATAGTAATAAATTTATTTATCTATCGCATCTAGATATATATCTACTCAATTTGACTGTTCCGTGAATGGAGTGTTTCCACTACGGTATCCACATGCCTTTTGTAAATAACTTTTTCGAAAATGGTCTAGAGAGAGATGGTCTACACTTTTTCACAGACCTATGAAAAGCGCGTTGCCATGTAACGTATATCAACGATTTTTGAAACATTGCAAATGGACGTAACAATGGTAAAAAACGAAAATGCATTTTTCGTAAGATTTATTTTTTCTGGTTTTATTCTATTAAATTTACAAATATTATATATATTTCATAGATGACTCCTATATATGCCTTCTATGAATCTAAAAAATCGATGATTTATCAGGAAAAATTAACGTCACAGAATTTTTACTACGTTCGCGAGACTCGTTCGAAATTTTGGTAAAATTATCAGAATTCGTTTGTGAACTCGAATCCGTTTTTAATTATCAACATAGACAGAAGAAAAAAATCATGAATTCGTTCAACCAGTACTCATCCGTTCGCGGCAAAAAGTGAACTTGCCGAGATGTAATATCGGCGGTTAAGAGAAAAGCGTAGCCAAATCAGGGATGATTGCCACGGCAAATCACGCGCTACGCGCTTGACTAATGCGCGGCTGAGTCGGATAAATAATGCAGCGAGAGTGCGATTAGCTAATGCACACCCGCACCTCGTTTATATCCCCATCTGCACATCCCCCCCGTTTCTCTCTTCTTTATCCATTCTCTCCTCTTCTATCCTGAATCAACTCATCGAGCAAGCTTCCATCGTTCGCGATCATATTTTTCAAAGCGAACGTCAATGTCCCGCCGAGGATATTCGCACCAACGATTACGTTTTTCAAATAGATCCTTGCCTATCATTCTTTCCTTTCGTATCGTTTTTACGTTTCATCCGTCTGATTCTCTTAATAAGCGGTCAACGTCGTCGACGGACATTTTCATTTTGGTATATTCCAGCAGTTTATTTGGGAATGTTCTGATCACGTCTGTTCGCGAATTCAATCTTCTTGGGGTTTCAAATTTGATTATTTCCTACTGGATACCTACATTGAATTTTTTTCTCCATCATGGCACGAGCGAAACTTTAATACTCTATAATCTCTTGTATAAAATTTAAAATACAAAAAATTATTTATTTTATTATCGAGCAATATCGAGCTTCATTGGGAGAGAAGATCGATTCGTCGTCGAGGAGATGTTGCAAAGTCAATTGAAATTCATAGGTTATCGCTCGAACTTTCGAATTTCCCCAGCAATTTCCCGTGCGTGCGAGCGGGAACGACTGAGGCGCGTGTACCGGAAGTACTGAATGCAGCATGTCGGAAATCGCGACAAGAATTACTCAAACTCGTGCGAGTTCGGGTGGACTTCGTGTTCCTTTTTTTTTATCACTTCGTTGTCTTCAGAAATTTGAAGGAAAGCAAAAAGAGAAGAAAAAAAATGGAACGAGTAATGTTAACTGACTATTAGAAATACGAAGAAAAATTCGAGGAAAAATTCAAGTTTCCCGCACTTTTCTTGCAATGCTAGGGAATTCGTGCAGTGACGTAGAAGAAGTACGAAAACGAGGTTGGCAGTTGAAGGGGAGAACGACCAGGAGGAGGAAGAGGAGATGACGGGGAGGGAACCTCGATGGTGGTAACGTGCGCTTGGTTTCGCACCAACGGATATCCCGGCGAAATCCGATAAACCGCAAAAGGCTATTTGTTAGAATGAAAAAATCACTTCCTACGCGTACGTCCACGTCCTGATAAACTCGACGGATCGTATCACCGGCTGCGATACGTCAAAACAGAAACGGCGTGAATTCAATATCCCGATTTCAAAGTCCACCGACATATATGTACGTTACTCGATCTACCATCCTCCACAACCCTCTGAAATCTCTCCTCCCTACTCTCTCTTTCTCTATCTGTCTCTGTCTCTTCTTCTGGAACCTTCATTTTCGTCCTTCTGTCTAAATAGCGAGGAGCAGACAGTTATCCTAGAGGGAGCTACGTTCGTTCAAAGATTTTTCAAATTGTAATGAAAGGTTCAATTTTACACGATAATACGGTGACCTCTGATTTTAATAAAAATACAATTAGTTCTTAATACCAAATACGCAAATTTCAAGCAAACGCAAAGAATGTTTAATCTTATAATAGCATGCAAAAGCTTTTAATATCTATAAAGTATGTATCCTTGGTTTTAATGGAAATACCACAAAATGCAATTATTTGCTAATGTAAAATATCATTTCATCATTATCGCGATTATTAAACGCATAGTGAGATTAATTTTGCGGCTGTTATCACTACCGATCCGAGGTGGATCGTTATGGCAAATAATAGAAGGGTTAGGACGTGTGTGTTAGAGAATAAGAGAGATAGAGAGGGTACGAAAAGATGGAGGTGGAAGTGTCAGGCGGCAAGGAACGAACGAGGCAAAGATAATGGAGGTATTCATAAGGGTTGCTGGCTCCTTATCGTATAAATGACGCGAGAAGCCGCACTCCGATACGTTATACACGCCTCGTTCGAGCTGTGGTTTGATAACGGATGTGGACGATGTACCGGTCCTTTCCGGTATTCTCGGTTAGGCGAATACGTCTCTTGCTTCAGTGATTACTATGCCGACTGCAAGACCATAAATGTTACTGCAATAACAGTCTCCTATCGCACTACCACAAATTCACAAAAGCGTATACATTTCACAGTTATGTTCTAATATGCCTCTGCGACGTTAGAAAATATATTACAAAATTATGAAGTACGCGATAAACTTAAGGAATATTTTGACAGATATCATTGCACGAATTCTGACCAATTCGGCCGCTATTAAGTATAACCATTACCGCAGGAAGAATGACCAGCTCTAAACACAGAATGAAGTGAAAAGCGAAAACAGGCAAACAGACCGATGAACGAGGACTATGTGGATGCAGAGGCAGGTGTCATTAAATCACAGAAACAGCCTCTGTTATTGACTCCATGGACAAATTTATCGTCGGTGGGCTATGCGTTTCGTTGTGTAGTGGGTCCTCGACGTTCTAGCCCCCATACCACCGGTCAGTACGGTCACCAGTGATGGTTCTCTTCCCTTGGACCACCACCAGACTCACAAGCCACCCTTTCTGTACCCACCACCCGTCATTGTTCTGGTTTATTCGGTGATTTGTGGATTTTACTGGTCGTCCACCACCTCCTCCTCTTCCACGTACTTTCCATCAACCCTCTTTTCCTCCACGTTTCGTCTCTTCTTGTACAGCCTCAGTCGTATTCTCGCACCTTTAGTTGCCTGCTCGATTTAGAACTAAAATCCGCGAATGTTGACGATACCAATCTTTCGCGATAAATTAATATTAATAATGATATTTAGTTAAAGCTTTCACATAACCGAAGAGTATCATAAATTCCATTTCCCAAGCAACACGTATTAAAATTCCATTTTTAGTATTATCTTGTCACAATGACGCACGTACTCTATCATAGAATCTGATTTGTACATGAACAAATATGGACGACGAAGTCTGTTTCAGAACTGTCACCTATCAGTTTCCGTTTGTTATACGAGTTTCACGTGCTACTGGTAATTGGACTACACTCCATTTTTTTTTTCCTGGCAGCCTGTAAAAATCAACGTAACTCTGATTTCGACGATGTAGTAACAATTACTACGTTTTTCCTCTATAACTTATTGAAGTATTGATAAAATGCCTCTCATAGACCGAAAGGTTCGCTATCTATTTTGGTTTCATAAAATAAAAAGTGATGTAATGTTCTAGATCGTATATATTAAGTTACGGTACGAAAACTATAATGGACTTTAGAACATATAATTAAATACAGAGTTCATCGATAGATAAACATTATGGAATCACAACAGTTTTCGTAATTTAAATCTCAGTAAGCGTTTATCAATCGAAGAAAATTCAATAGCGAAGTCTCGAGTAGAAAGTCTTGGGCAAGAAAAAAAAAAGGAAAGAACGAAATAGGCAAAAAGAAAAAATGGAGTTTCGATTCTTCGTTCACGAGGAGGAGAACCATGCGATTATCAGGCCATTTTGTTCGAGCTTTCGAGAACTCTCGTTGGTTTTCGCTCTTTTACTCGCGAGATTCCAACTCGCGCATTTCGCGAATGGCCGATCGCTATTAAACGGAACGAAACAGAGGAGGAAGAACGGGGTGGTGATGGTTGAGGATAAGCATAAAGAGAGAGAAAGAGAGGAATAGAAAGAGAAGAAGCGTAGAAGAGGGTGGAAGGGAAAAGAGAACGGGTTAGAGGGAGAAACTGCGAGGTGTCTGCTAGTGTGAGAAAGAGAGATAAAAAGAGAAAGAGAGAGGGAGAGAGAGAGAGAGAGAGAGAGAAAGAGAGAGCGCATCGCGCCGGCACTTAGGCCTGGCTTTTAATCTTCGAGCCTCGAGAAGAGCTCTAATTAGAGCTGGCTCTAGCTCTAGCTACGAGCCCGAGCTCCGTTATAAGCAGGAGTTAGAGTAGGTACCCCGGTAGGAGGTGGAGGTATGTTTAGTTTTTAGCCGAGCGCGCAGTTACACGCGGTGGTAATTAAAATCTTGATTAATGCACGTGTCCATCAGGGCCGCCTCTAATGAACTTTCACGTCGCCTGCACTCTTAAGTCCACACACGAAAGCATCATGATCGTCTTCTTATTATTCTTCTTATTCTTATTCCTCTTCTCCTTCATCCTTCCTCCTCCTCTTCGTTTTCTGCTTCTTCGTCTTTTTCTTGAAGGAATGGGATACGATCCTAATCGTTCTATCTCGATCGGTGAAAGATCGCTCTTGAACGAGTTTAACGATCCAGAGGTAAATGCGAAAAATGCTGTCTATACGATCTAACTCGTGGTCTCATTTACCCGATCTATTTTGTATTAAATGCATTACGAAAGAATTAGCAATAGATTTCTCTTTCCCTTCCAAGTACAGTATCTATTCATCGGAGTAATATCATATAAAAAAAAAAATAAATATCTCTCTCTTTCTCTTCCTCTCTTATTCTCTAATTTTTTGCGCACGCACGCTTTCATCGACTCTCTAACTATGAAATTGTACGCGTTTCGTCGCGTTTGAAAATTTTGATGAAACAAATTCCACATCGGGAAGCTCTTTCTCTCTTCCTCTCTCCCTCTCTCTTTCTCACTATTCGCCGATCCCGTTCGTCCGAGCAAGGTGGAATTCGTTTAATGAAATTTAAAATGTTGTTTGGTTCGTTTATTGAATTTATGAAGATATTACGTTGAGTTGAAGTAGTTCGTCGAATGGAATAAAATAAAATAAGCGATATGTGCTCGTCCGACCGCGATACAAAGATAAAAAGAGAGAGTATGGTTAGACGAAAAGGAGGAAAAGAATGAAAGAGGTAGAAATGGTACATAATGAGACCCGGTTAAAAAAGAGATACATTGGAAAATAAGTTTGTAATAACGACGAGGCCACATCGATTGCCGTTAATTAATTTGCGGTGGGAGTGATCAATAAGTGGGAGATATAAAACGATTCCCGACAAAAAGAGAATCATAACCAATGCGAACAGGCAAAATGGGCTTGCATATGAGCTTACCGGAATCGTTGGAAATTAAATCGAAGCATCCTATTGATATCTCTCTACCTATTTTCTCTTTTTTCTTTCCTTTCATCGGGTTACATCTATCCTCTATGTGTGTGTGTATGTGTATGCATATACGCATGCATATAATTACCTTTCATTTTTTGTACGCATGTACAAAACTCTTTTCCAGTTACCCACGACCTAATAAGATACTCGCACTAATAATTAATAATCTGTCAATAATGATAACTTCTTCGAAAATGCTTGTTTGATTTTGACAAATGTCATGAAAAAAAAAGAAAAAGAAAATTAATTACATTGCCGCATTTCACGTCTTCCTGATTAAAATGAAAAGTACAAACTGTAGTGAGTTATATCTCTACATACAAAATTTTTATATAGATTTGATTCTTATATTCACTTCTTTCTTTTGCAATCCTATAACGCCATCCACTCATAAACAAGAGAAACATTCGTACACAAAAAAAGAACGTGCCCCCGATAATTATGATACGACGCTATCTCGTAATTATGCCCGTAATAATTACTCGTACAAATTCATCTTGCGGACGGAAGGTTAAATAATCTTCCATATCTTGCTGCCGAGCCATCGTCGTCGTCGTCGTCGTCGTCGTCGTCGTCGTCGTCGTCGTCGTCGTCGTCGTCGTCGTCGTCATCGTCGTCGTCGTCATCGTCGTCGTCGTCCTCGTCGTCGCAGTCGTAGTCGTTGTCGTTGTACTCGTCCTACCGTGCTCCCACACTTTTCCCCTTAATTAAAAATCATGAATTAATCAGATCGTTAGTAATCAGGCGCTCGTCTTCTCGCGTGGACGCTCTTTCGTCTCTAAATTTCTCTCACTCGTCTCGCCTCAAATAGACGTCGTAGTGCTTTTACGGTCCCTTTAGCCTTCCAACCTCCCACCCCCACCACCCCCATCGAGGCGGCGCGCCGTTCGTTAAGGGTGGATTCATCCCCCAAATTAAATCAATTACCATACTAAGGCGGATTTTCGGAAAGCTCGACTTCTACCAACACCCACCCTTATATCTCTGTCTTCCTCTCTCGCACTGTCTATTTCACCCTATCCGTCTTTCGTTTTAACCCTGTCTTTTGACAACGTTTCGTATACTCGTTACTCTCTAGCAAAATACGTTTTACTCTTATCGAGAAGAAGTCACGTTGTTTAATGGGAAGTACTTTAGAAGGGAATAGAAATGAGCTAGACGACAATGTGTTTATTGTAACGCAAAGGTAGTTAGATTTCGTTAAGTGAGTGCAAAATTTTCGTTTTATAAGTTTATTTTAAGATCTCTTAACGTTTTTAAATTTCTTACTTTTTTTATTTAATAATCTTATTAAACAGATTTCAGTTATCGTTACAATATCTCAAAAGTTCATTGTTATCAAAGACCAAATTAATGATTAATCAAATTTTATTTCATTTTACAAAAATATTCCACACATTCTAGAAATTGCAAATAGAAGTAAAAGTATCGAGCTCGAGATGTGTCACGAAAAGAGCACTAAGAGATGGATCGTGGTGAGCGTTAGACATTTCTCTCCATCCTGGACGTTCTCGAACTTCGTTTGAATTTCACTTGAGGAGACGCTAAAAGGTTCCGAGGTTGTATCAGAAAGATTTTGCTTTTAGCACATTCACGATAAAACGCGTCCATCGACTTCGACGACTACGTCGGTAGTCCACGGTCTTTGCGTTTCGTCCTTTCTGAAGTACTTCCGTCATTTTATGATAGGCTTCTTTTATAACAACGGTAATGCATTCTCTTTCGAAAAAGAAAAGAAACCATAAGACTACATGCAAAGTGACACATCCTTGAAATCACGAGGAGTATTTAATTTTATGGTAAAGCTCATAGACCATAGAAGACTTTTTACTTTCGATAATCGATCGATCTTAACGAAATATCAATACAAAACGAAATCGGACTTGCGTCTTATCGTCTCATAGTTAGCAAAGAAGCCAAACTGGGCTCTTCGATTAAAAGCGCCAAGTGTCGCTGGAAAGGGCAATAAATAACGCCTCGTCGTTAGAGACCTTCCGATCTACCGAATGAAAAAGAATGGCCGCTCTTAATCGCTCTTCCAATCGGTTAATGCACCGCTCGTGGCGCTGCGGTAAGCTGAATAAATGGTCCTGTTCGCTCTTTCTCTTTTTCTCATTTCTGACCGTACTCGTACTGCCCACCTTCGCTTCGAGTTGATTTTTTTTATCAATCAACCATCGGCTCTCGACTTCATCGGTAACTAACATAGAGACCGTTAATCGGACGAGCGATTGCTTCCTTCAGATAACGAACCATTTGGAAATCAAAAGTATTCACTTGGAAAGTTTTCCTTTTCGTTTATCTTACCTTATACGGCACATCAGAACTTTGGTCAAGTTTCAATACAACCTAAAAAGGATAAGTTTCCCAAAACAAAGGAAGATCCTGATCTCAAATCAGTTTATCCACAATCGCTTCACGTATTGCTTTGAAAGCAATTTTACGATCAAATATTTCAAACAATTGTTCACACTTTTTCCATGAAATCTGAAACATTATCGAACTCGATAAAATTCGTTTGAAAAGCCCAGAGCATCGAACAATATCAGCCCCTGACACCGGCACTCTCGGCGTAGCAACGAAATCAGATCGTTATCCAATCGGAAAAGGAAGAACTACATCGAGAAGGAGACGGAAAAATCAAGATCGAAAGAAAGAGAAAAAAGGTCTACACGAAAATCCTACCGATCCTATAACGACCACCTTTAGGCGTATCTCCAACGGGTAACAGCAAGTACAACACCAAGTCCATTCAATCTAATACTTCTAGGGGGAGGGGGGTTGGAGTAGTGAGGAGGTAGGGGAGAAGGAGGAGGAGGGTTAGCAACAACCATTTGAACTCACACAGCCAAAGGGGTCGACACGAGCGTGGTTAGGGGCAGTTTAATATCGGATAATTGAATCCGAGCCACCCACCCTCTATCCACACGAGGCCTCTGCTTCGCTCTGAGCCCGGAGGAACGAGAGAGTGAGAAAGAGCGAGAGAGAGAGA